>NC_056729.1:991333308-991378308 GCF_019279795.1 Protopterus annectens
TGACATACAGAGCAAGTTCCTCTCTACATTACAAAGGCATACTAACTTCAATTAGTAATGCCAATGATCTGTTAGTAAACACTGGGTCCCTATTATATCATCAAAAGAACAGTTCATCAATGGCATTTTGAATGGCATTTTGTCGAACATGCCATTCATTGAACTGTTCTTACTGAAATCACATTATGGTAGGGATAAGGAAATTTGCCCTTTAACCACTGTAGTGCAGTTTTGGAGTTGGTATATATAATTATCGGGGGGGGGGGGGGTTGGGGCCATATGTTGAAGTGACAGTTCGATGATATAACATAGATTTATAAACACTAGAATGCCCCAAGAATGCTTGCTTACTAAGTGTTTGGACATAGCGAGAATACAATAACTTTAATAATTTGAAGCAGACCTCTACAATAACTCATTAGCCGATGTGATATAAGGAATCCGAGAGGCATCTTTTTCTCCTTCTATCTCTCTCTCTCATAATCAGGCATGTTTAAGTGTCAGGATACAGTTTCTCACCCAAACTTTCATATTTTAACTAAAAGATAAAGGTATGGTGGAAGGAGTAAAGCTTGAAATGCAAGGAAAATAAAATTGGAAACTTCATACCAATCAGCTAATTTTGCTAAGAATTTTGAACAAAGCCAAAAATAATGGGAACGAAGGCTCAAAACCAGGGATAATTTAAAAAAATTACTTTTTCATTTAAAATTTTAATAGAACAGGTTTTGCATTAACATGCATTTTCTGAACAATAGAAGTATGGCATTTTAATGTATGGCATTAGTGAGCACCTCTCAAGTTTTGCACAAGAGTTTTGGACAAAGCCAAAATCAGGGGCAGACATTAAATTTTGCTCTTCTAAACTGAGAAAGCTGCTAGAATAACATGTTTTGCATTAGCATGCATTTTCTGAAGGATATGAAGTGTCAGACTCAAATGCCTCACTGTACAGTGACCCCAGTCCTCAGTGGTTTGGCAGAAAACCACAAATTTTATGAAGAACAGACCAAACATGAAACAATAATTTGGACATTCTGCAAAATTCTGGAGAAGTGAGAGGTATGATTCTGTGTTATTTAGTAGAAAATCAAACATTTTACAATAGACAGGAAATATGAGGCAAAATCATGGATGTTCTGAAAAATAAATAAATAAAATGCCCAGAATTTATTTAATGATTGCCATTTGTTTACCAGGTATATGGGCTGGTCCATTGACCCCTTTCTGGCATAATCCAGAATCAACAGCAGTAAAGATAACAATTTACATAAGTACAATAAGACATTACTTGTAAACCATACCTCTCAGATGTACAACATATGTACATGAGTGTAAAGTTTAATTTCCATAAATTGGCCCGGAACTGCATGTTTATTACCATTTACCCACAGAGAACCATAAAAGGCTTTGGCTCTCCTGTTTAATAGCCTGTTTTAGGCAGAATTGGCCACAGAGATACAGATCAGTAGAGCTCCAGGCTAGTTGCTCAGCATAATGCATCCGAGATCATCCAAGTGCAACTAACTCTGGGCAAAACTGCAATCCAAATTGTAGTGTGCTACAGATCCCCCACCATGCCCCAGGATTCCTACTACTCTTTTCTTGATATACTGGAAAATATTAGGGTTCAACCAAACAACCTAATAATGGGCAAAACTGCAATCCAAATTGTAGTGTGCTACAGATCCCCCACCATGCCCCAGGATTCCTACTACTCTTTTTTTGATATACTGGAAAATATTCGGTTTCAGCCAAACACCCTAATAATGGGTGATTTCAACTACCCCACCATTAACTGGGAAAACTACTCATGTAACAACTCCTTTCCTCAACGTTTTCTGGAATTCATAAATTCCAATGCCCTGGATCAACTTATCCACACCCCAAACAGGGGCAACAATATCCCGGACCTTGTCATTACCAACATGGGAGACCAGTGTTCCACACTAAGGTCAACTCCTCGTTGGTCAGTTCCGACCATAAGTTAATCACCCTAGATATCCACATCCCACCCCACCCCCATTAAGGAAACCACCATGAAAGATTTCTCCAAAGCCAACTTCATGCTTCTTAAGACAGAAGTGGCAAAATTCACGACACCCATGCAAACAGATAACACAGTTACGACTGCTGAATCCTGCACAAATGCACTCTATAAGCACTTAACAAGAGTGCATGGATCGGGCTATCCCAAACAGAACCAAGACACTATCCTCCAAAAAAAGGAAGCCAATCTGGTGGTCCCCTGCCTTAAACAAATGCTACAACAGAAGAAATAAACTGTTGCAAAAGAGAGTAAAATCCCATGATTGGAGGAGCTCCCTAGACAGCCTCAGTAAGAAGCTGAGATCCCTCATAAAATCCTCCAAAGCAAGTTACAAAAACAAAATCATCACTGATTTTATGGGCACCCACAAAGCATTCTATAGCTATGTCAAGAATCTCAATGGCAACACCCAGATCTGCTCTGAGTTACAGTACAATGGCATGAAATTTTCAGAACCAACCGATATTGCCAACATCCTGGCAGATAGATTCGGTGCTAACTTTACCCCCCCCCCAACCTCTAAAGGGCGCATATCTATACCGGAAGAATGCAGAGTCTCTACAATCACAACTAGGCAGTTAAAAACTGCACTCTCTACAGCCAAGAACACAGCATCCATGGGACAGGACAACATCTCAGGCTGCATTTTACATGAACTTCAGAATGGACTGGCTCCCCACCTAAGTACCATGTTAAATCACAGCCTCACTTCAAGCTTTGTGTCCACTGAATGATGCACAACAACTGTTATCCAACTCCAGAAAGGGGTAGCCACTACAGAACCCAGGAACTATCGCCCTATTAGCCTGATGAGCCTGGTCTGCAAGGGCATGGAACATATCATCTTGGAACTTATAAACAAAGACATTGGCAACCTCCAAACTCTGGACCACACCCAATTTGGGTTTGTAAAAGGCAGATCATGTCTCCTAAACCTGACTGATTTATTTGAAGCAGTCACTAAAGCCGTAGATGAGGGTAAGGTGGTTCACAGCCTATCTTGACCTCACCAAGGCCTTCGACACCATCCCCCCATTCTGGAATTATAGATAAACTCACTGAACTGGGTATAAATCCCTACATCATGAGATGGGTTGCCAACTGGCTCACCAATAGAACCCACACTGTGAATGCTGGAGACTCTAAATCTGACTTCAAACCAGGAAAAGTGGAGTACCACAGGGTTCAGTACTGTGTCCTCTCCTGTTTGTTATCTACTTCTCTGAAATAAATGCTAACACAGAAGGTCTCTGACTAATGAAGTTCGCAGATGACTGCTAACCAGGAGCAATAATCAAATCCCCAAATGATGTGGACATCCTACAACAACTGCACTACTAGATAGGGGCCAGGGGTATTAGCTGCTAGTACAAGGGTCTAAAGAACTACTAAAGGGGTAGTGAATATCGCACAACGTGGCTGGGCTAATATATGCCTTCGGGCAGATAGCCCAGTACCAACCTATGAACTTATAAAAGGGCCTCACTGAGACAGATGCCATGGCCTCAAGCTCAATGTCAAAAAGTGCATTGTTATCTCCTTTGGTAAAAATTCTGTACCCATGAACTACCACATAGGTAGCAGTCTACTTAACACCAAAAATGTGATAAGAGACCTTGGGACCCAGGTGGACAGCAGTCTCTCCTTTGATAATCACATCACCACAGTGGTCCGGAAATCCATCTACATGGCACACCTCATCACAAAAGGGTTCTCATCCAGGAAAAAAGAGGTCATTGTTCCCCTCTACTTGTCACTCATTAGACCCATTATAGAGTACAAAGCCCCTTTTGGTATGTACCTCACAAAACATCTATAACAACTGGAAAGGACAGAAGTACCTCACAAAGAGGATTACCAGCCTCAATCAGATATCCTATGCTGAACCTTCCAAAAAACTCTAGCTCTACTCCGTCACATATCACCTACTCCCAGGTGATCTCTGCCTAACATACAAAGTTATGTCAAACCCAGAGCTGTTGGACATGCTCCACTGAAAGAAATCCCAATCCCTCCAAGCTACATGCTCTAGGGACTTAAACCTTGTTATCACATGTTAAATAAAATTAAGAATTCAATACACAGGAGGTTCAGGTTCAAAAGTTTACTAGTGTACACCAGGAGGCAAAAAACGTAAAGTACAGAATTTTGTCTAACATGAAACAGGAAGCACACAATTTTATATAGTCTTTACATTCAAGCTGTGCCCACCTTACTGACGTGGTATGTCACAGGACATCTACATCACTTTAGCTTACAGTCCTCTATTCATAAAAACTGCTGATGCTGTATATTTTAAAAAAGTTTTCCTCTGGTAACAATACGGCCTTGCTATCCACCTGGTCAGACATAATGTCTTTCTGTAAAGTTACTTCTTCAAGGTTTCACATCAGTTCGAATACAATAGTGGATTCAATCTTCTAATACACATCTTTGTTCACTGTAACACTTTCCCACCAGCTGCATGCTATCTTAGTAACACAACACATATACAAGGCCAAATCATCCCAGCAGGAAAGAGCAGAAGATTTCATTATTTCACATATTTAATTTCCTGACCCAGCAGATAATCACTTGTGAAAAGCATAAACATTAAAACTTGCTAAGCTAGCAACTGCCAGGGTCGGAGGTCAGTTTGCTTCAAGCCACACTGCAGTTTCAAAACTACTTACATTTACACATGAATTAATCCTTTCTGTTATATGATTAATAGAATAAAATGCATTACATACTACTTTGTTTTTAAACTAGTATTTCACACATATTCAAATACATATTTTTCTAACATTTTCCCTCCTATTAATACTTTTTATTTTATTTTGAAGTATGTATAATGTCATTTCATCTCTCAACCTCTTCCACTAAGGATTTTCAGTTAGGTGAGTCATTCAATCTATACTTCAGAAAAAATGTCATGAGATCAATTTTTCAATCTCAATATCTTGGTACAAAGTTTCAGTAACAGATACATCAATAAAATCTTTGATTAATCTTTTCATACAGGGAATTCCACAACACACACATGCTCCTATTAGGAGTATATCTACACAAATGGCAATCAGAATATTCATTAAGATGGAACCCCACCCCCCAAATAGATTCTGGAAAAAGTTTGTCAGTGGGTTTGGGCCTGGTTCAGTCATGGCTGATACTTGCTGAATTACCTCTAGGTGGTTGTTAATTTCATGCCTATTGTCTGGTATGTATGCACAACATTCTTCTTTGATAAGCGCGCACGTACCACCTCTCACTGCTAGGGTGAAGTCAAGAGCCATTCAATTCTGTAATACAACAGTTCTCATTGCATTCAGTTCATCAGTCACCAGTTCTAGGGCAGAGAAAGTTGCATTACTCATTACTTCGAGAAGTTTCGACAACTTCCTCAGCTCCCAGATCGATTTGACTGCTCCATATGCTGGGAATATTCCTGCCCAAGATATAACACTGTCACTCAAGTTCATATGAGTCAATTTACTTTTGTCTTTCATGGTATTATGGTCTTTCCAGCCAGCTTCAATCCGTCCAACTGGATTTACAGGTTTCTCGACTGGACCTCCAGGTTTCCGAGCTACTTCTCTCACGTTTCATATCTTACCCAAAGGTAATTCTGCAGTATGTCTTATTGCCGGAACCAGATAACCCAAAAAACAACTGCCGGACCAATTCTCAGGTAACCATTTATATGCTTTTTTCCCTCAAATAAAATAACAGTTTTCGACTTTAGTATTAATACGCATTAACCCTGCATGAAACATTTTCTGATCTATAACTGACAATTGTTTAAACAAAACAGGATTCTTGCGAATGTCATTCATGGTTGTTTTCAGTGAGTTCAAATATGAGTCATAATTAGTATTGCAAAGGATATTGCCATTACTATTCTTAATATAACACCGGTAAGATATGGTTATATTACAATTGCTCCAGCCCACCTGGAGAGTATCATTTTTGTAAAAACATACAATTCCTTTTTGTGTGACAGTTAAAATAAAGCTATGTTGTCCTGTGATCTCACAGTTCCTGTATCAAAGAATAAATTCTCCCAAGTCTTATTTATCCTCAAAGGGACAGCGGACATTATCAGTCCTCCATATGCTGTTGGTATAGCTGTACAAACCCAGCAATTTGAAATGTTGATAGTCTCTGAATATACACGCTTCATGGCTTGGTATGTGTTAAAATTTGAATGCCAGTCTATAGACGTTTTGTCACGCCTTCCCACTTTCATTTGTGTAGTTGAGTGTAGGAAAAACCAGAACAAGAGGAAAATTGTCACAGTTATAGTCAATAAATGTATACTCAGCAAAATGATTATGCAACATTTCTGGGGTTGATCTAAATTTCTATTTGCTTTGTTTTTGGCCATCTTGCCCTTGTTGTATATCAGTCACAAAGTTTTTATCAAGTTGAAAGTTCTTTACCGGTTTGCAGTGTATCAAATGAACCCAGGACGTCCTCTCAGTGACTCTGACCACAGTAGGCGTTGCCAACAGTATCTGGTATGGCCCTTCCCACTTTTGACTAGTCCAGTTCTTCCTTTTCGTGACTTTCAGCCACACCCACGTCCCAGGGGCCAAAACTGCTTCCACCTGTCTGGTCTGTTCCTTATCTGAAAAAGAGTTAAACTGCAAAACAGATTTATTTGTTAACAGTTTCCTCATATAACTAGCTAATGAACTGTCAGCCTCTTGCTCTGCAGGCATGAGAGCTTTCCACTGAGGCACATAATATGCTTTCCCAAAAATCATTTCAAAGGGAGTCAAACCCTTCACATTTGGAACCGTTCTCATACTCAGCAGTGCTAAAGGCAGACAGTGTATCCAATTCTTTTGGGTTTCTTCAACTAACTTCCTAAGTTTATTCTTAAGGGTACCATTGTACCTTTCCACCAGTCCTGCTTACTGTGGGTGGTAGGCGCAATGGTTTTTCAAGGATATACCAAAAAATCTCCCAAGTTGTTGGATTGTCTGGTTCACAAAATGTGTGCCGTTGTCACTATAAATTCTTTCCGGAATGCCAAATCTAGGGATTATTTCTTTTATCAGGGCTTTCGCCACTGTTGCTGCATCCGGATTCTTGGTTGGAAAAGCTACTACCCATTTAGAAAACATATCTACAATGACTAAACAATACTTTTTCCCTTCACACTTATTCAATCCTATGAAATCCATACAAGTAGTATGGAACGGATACGGTGGTATAGGAAAACTTCCTTGCCTAGGTTTAAATGCCCCTTGTGCATGATGCTTGTTACAAGTATGGCAAGCTGCACAAAATTTTTTTGTGTAATTTGTGAATCCATATGTTTGGAATATTTGGTTTACTTACTGTACCATCCCCCCTGTTGAGACATGGCACTGCCCATGGCTCAACAAAGCTGCATATCTAAATAAATTAGACGGCAATATCGTTTTTTTCTCTTTGGAAATTTACAGTCCATTTTCAAGAATTGCGCTTTGTTTTTCCCATTTCTGTTTTTCTGCTTTTGTAGTAAGCATCTGCATTGTTTTTAACATGTCTAAATCTAAAATCTCAGAGGGTTGTAGTTCCTCATTCAAAAGTAAGGTTTCTGAGTTTGAGGCTGCTTGCTTTGCAGCTGCATGAGCTCATGCATTGCCTTTTGAAATCTTATCCTGTTGTTTTGTATGAGCTACACATTTACAAATAGCTACTTTGGTAGGTAACTGAATAGATTCTAATAATTCCAAAATAAATTGCGCATGATTAATTGGTTTTGCACTAGATATTATCATCCCTCTATTTTTCCATTGTTGCGCAAATACATGTACTGTAGAAAAAGCATACTGACTATCAGTATATATGTTTACACATTTGTCTTTTGCTAAAGTACATGCCCGTGTCAAAGCTATCAATTCCGCTGCTTGTGCGGATAAGTTATGTGGTAAGGATTGGGCTTCTAGAATTTCAATGTCTGTAACTACTGCATACCCCACTAGATTCTTTCCTGTAGGACCCCTTCTACATGAGCTGTCCACATAATATGTCACCTCGGCATCATCCAAGGGCATATCTGTAAGATCTTGTCTAGGCAAGGCTAATTGTTCAATCTCCTGCAGGCAGCTGTGCGGTGTGCCATCCGCAGGAGTTGGAAGTAATGTTGATGGATTTAATGTCGTACATCGTTCAATTGTCATATGAGGTTGGCTCAGCAGTATAGTCATACATGAAAGATGTCTAGCAGGAGAGAGATATGCTACTTTTTCTTGCAGTAAAATTATTGCGACTGCATGAGGCACTCTCAATGTGAGACGATGAAATAACACCACTGAGGCTGAAGCCTGTACTGCAAAGATCACGCCACTGGGTCTAACTGCGATGAATAATAGGCTATGGGGCGTTGCTTATCCCCATGTTGTTGCATCAGTACTGACGTCATATATCCTTGCTTGCAATCTATGGTCTGAAAGAACCGTTTGTGATATTTGGGAGTCCCAAAACTAATGAAGAAGCTATCAACTGTTTCAACCTGCAGAAAGCTGTTTCTGCTTCAGATGTCCATTGTAAAATATCTTGTGTTGCCATTGGTGTCTTGTATATCAAGTCAGTCAGTGGAGCAGATTCCAAAGCATAATTTGGTATCCAGCTCTGACAAAAATTAGTTGTACCCAAGAAGGACATCATTTCCTTCTTGGTTGCTGGTTCGGGTGCTTGCAAAATTGCTGTTTTTCTTTCCTCGCCTAATATTCTACCATCACTGGATATTACATATCCTAGGTATCTAACTTGCTTTTTCCAAAGTTGTAACTTACTCTTATTTACTTTGTGTCTTTGTGTTGCTAAAAATTTCAATAACTCTATAGTATCCTCCCTGCATTGTTGCTGGGTGGGGGCTGCTATCAAGATGTCATCTACATAAAGTAGAATCTGACTACCTCCTGGTGGGGTAAACCCTGCCAGGTTGCTAGCCATTCTTGTGCAAATATTGTTGGGCTCTCACAATATCCCTGTGGTAGACGAGTATATGTATACCTTTTACCCTGAAATGTAAATGCAAACCAATATTGACTATCAGGATGTATAGGTATTGAAAAGAAAGCATTACTGATATCTACCACAGAAAAATATTTTTGTTGCGGTTTCAAATCGTTTAACAAAGTATGTGGGTCTGGCACTGTTGGTGCTCTGGGTATCACTGTATTATTCACAGCTTGTAAATCTTGAACCATCCGCCATTCCCCGTTTGCTTTTTTAACAGGAAATAGGGGTGTATTACATGGTGAATCAGGAGATTCTACCAGTACTCCTTCTTTGAGTAATGCTGCTATTATAGGCTTGATTCCTATTTCTGCATCTTTTCTCAAAGGGTATTGTCTTTTCTGTGGTCTAAATGTTGATTTTGGTGTAATTGTAACTAGTCCTGCTGTTCGAATAAGTCCTACATCTGACTTTCCCATCGACCAAAGAGTCGGTGGAATTTCACATAAAGCTTTTTCTTCTTCTTCTAATAGAAATGCTAATCAGCTGTCCTCGCTAGATTGCAAGTGAACAGCTGGATGTGTCTGTGTCACCCAATTCAGTTTTTGTTTCTGTATCCCTTGTTCTGACAGTTCTAAGTCAGTCTGTTTCTCCCATCTTGTCACCTTTTCTCCTAAGTCTGCCCATTTTACATTTTTGTTCTTTATCAAGCTGACATGTGGTAATCGATTTGATCTATATAATGCAAGGAATTCTTGAGGTAATGAACAGCTAACTACACTGTTCCCCTCAGTATCCCAGTACAAAGTACATAAAACCAATCTAGTTGCACGATTTCTGAACAGTTCCTGCTCATACTCTCTATCAGGTCCTGGTGTAGTACAGTAGTATAGAGTACAGTGTAACAAATGCTGTCGATCTGTGTCGAGGGAGGGGGCTTTACTGATGGCTATGTTCATCAGTTCCTTGGTTACTGCCCCTGGACCAGTCGTGACTAGGTCCTGGCTGTATCAGTAAAAGGTTTCACCCTCCGATCGCACCACAAAAGTATCCATTTGTCTCTGTGCTTTCATACCTTGTATAGTTGGAACTACTGCTATGCCAAATACCTGCATAAGGTCACTGCCCAATAGGTTCACTGGACACTTTGCAGAAATGACAATTTTACTTCTTTGGGTCATACCTGAAACAGGGTCAGTTATTGCTATATCATGGGAAAGTGGTTCCCTGTATAGCTGTCCGTTTGCGGCTTTTACCAGTATATAATCAGGTGATTCAGAATGTTCTGGTAACTTGGAGGGGTGTATCAGGGTAAGTGATGCTCCTGAGGCACACAGGAATTTGACTTCCCTTCCCTCCACCAGAAGTGTAACTTCCGGTTTCATATCTACTAAGTAGAGCTCCAGGCTCAATAATGCTAAATCTAAAATTTCACTTTCTTCATCCTCCATATCTACTTGCACTTCCTCTATTCCTTCCATCACATTTACATTTGTTTTCTGTTTATTAACTTCTCCGGATGATTTCTGACTTTCCCATGATGTATCCTCACTATCATATAGTCAGTCCTCATCTCCCTTATCTTCTGTAATTACCTTTTTGTTCTGCTTACAATCCTTTGCTAGATGTCCCTTTTTCCCGCACTTGAAGCATTCACCTCTCTTTTTCCTCTCTTCAAAATTTTCTGATCATTTGTCAGACTGTTTATTTCCCTGGGCATTCTTCTTGCCCTTTTTACCTGATTGTAACACAAATACTTCAGCTCCGTCTTCAGCAGTGAAGACTTGCGCCTTCTTTTTCTTCTTACTATTAAAATGTCTTTCAGCATGTCTAGCGTATTCAAGTAAGGCTTGTAGCCTACCTGTTCAATGGTCTATCATATGCTTCGTAATGAAGCTACTAATAGGTGCAATGCAACCTTTCAAAAATTAATTTTCAATTGTTGTTCATACGGGGAATCATTTGTTTGGTTTTCAGGAACCGACATACCGCTATGATTATTAAAACATTCCAATAATCTAGCATAGTACCCATCTATTGTCTCATTTTCCTGTTGTATGCATTGATTAATGCAAGTCCAGTCTGCTCTAGGTTTCCATTTCTCAGAGATTCAGTCTGTAAGACCTTCCACTCTGTTGTCTAATTCTGCGTCACTATGTGGGAGTGGTTTGAGCTCTGCATTACGAGGATTCCAGGTGCCACAAATCATGTGCCAATCTGGACCTATAATTTGTCTTAATACTTTTTCTACTTCTTCCCCATTCAAGTGGTAACTCAACCTCATGCCTTGTAAATCTTCTAAAAATTTCATAAAGTTAACTTTCGGATGGGGGATTCCCTCAGTAGCTTTCTGGATATCCTCCGGTGTCCATGGTCTATATACTAAGAGTGTTGGGTTCTGCCCTTCCTGTCCTGCCTGAGGATTTGGGACCTCTATAAGTGGGCATATTTCTTCCTCACTCTCATCCTGTAGGTTTCTTTCTATTTGATATGATTCTGCGTCCCTATGTATTTTACGTGTCCGGGACCTAGTTTCAATAGGATCTCTAACAAATGGTTGTGATCTTGCTGAGACTTCAGGATAAAGCGAAGGCGGACCAGCCTGTCCATTCGCTTCATATCCTGGAAAGGGCAAGGGAGGGGGAAAGGGAGGAGGAGGAGCTGTTGCTATTACTAAGTTATTATCTTCTTTGTCTAAATATAATGTTTTTGAATTTTTAAGCTTTTGTTCTCTACGATTTGTTTCCTCAATCCACCTGTGTGCCTGAGGAATGCCTAATTGGCATTGCTTTTTTGCCTGACCTCCCGCATCGGATTTAAGTTGCTTAAGGAGTTTAACTAGTGAAGTTTTATCTAGTTTACCATCAAATTCATATTTGTTAACCCATTTCATATAACACCTAACGTTATCGGAACGTTGTAATTGCATGTATTTTGCGTCTTTGGTTAGGGGGGATCTCGCCATGTTTTAGTGCACTGATTTCACATGGTAAAAGAAAATGTTACGTAACCCTTCTTATCACATGATATCGAAAGTTCAGTTCCTTTTCACAGTTTATCTAGAATAACTGCCTACCTTATTCTGTTACCCTGATCTATGACCAAATATACAGTACTTCCTTTTGTCCCTGATCTGCATAACAAATCTTGACAACAGTATACTGTAACCTAGTCCCTGATCTAAAACAGAAAAAAGGCAAAATCTTCCTACCTGAGCCTCCAGTATTGAGTCGTCCAGGATCCGCTCTTCGGACACAGAAGTGGCCAGCCTCTTTAGACGACAATTCAGTCGGAGGTCTTTTCACCCAAGAAGAACCATTTCGGTAACTTCTCCTGCGCAGTATTCAACCACCGATAGACTCTGATCTGCAGCTGTCCGAGGGAATTCCGGCTCAAAGGACCAAACTGTTAAATAAAATTAAGAATTCAATACACAGGAGGTTCAGGTTCAAAAGTTTACTAGTGTACACCAGGAGGCAAAAAACGTACAAGTACAGAATTTTGTCTAACATGAAACAGGAAGCGCACAATTTTATATAGTCTTTACATTCAAGCTGTGCCCACCTTACTGACGTGGTATGTCACAGGGCATCTACATCACTTTAGCTTACAGTCCTCTATTCATAAAAACTGCTGATGCTGTATATTTTAAAAAAAGTTTTCCTCTGGTAACAATACGGCCTTGCTATCCACCTGGTCAGACATAATGTCTTTCTGTAAAGTTACTTCTTCAAGGTTTCACATCAGTTCGAATACAGTAGTGGATTCAATCTTCTAATGCACATCTTTGTTCACTGTAACACTTTCCCACCAGCTGCATGCTATCTTAGTAACACAACACATATACAAGGCCAAATCATCCCAGCAGGAACGAGCAGAAGATTTCATTATTTCACATATTTAATTTCCTGATCCAGCAGATAATCACTTGTGAAAAGCATAAACATTAAAACTTGCTGAGCTAGCAACTGCCAGGGTTGGAGGTCAGTTTGCTTCAAGCCACACTGCAGTTTCAAAACTACTTACATTTACACATGAATTAATCCTTTCTGTTATATGATTAATAGAATAAAATGCATTACATACAACTTTGTTTTTAAACTAGTATTTCACACATATTCAAATACATATTTTTCTAACACCACAATAAACAGAACATGCTGGAGGGATAGATTCCTGTTCCAGAGACTTCCCATGCTCTGGAACAAGCTACCCATTTATATCAAACAAAGCTCCTCATTAGCACTCTTCAAGAGAAATCTTGATGAGTGGACGGGAAATAGGAAATTCACCCTTGGGATCACTTCTGTGACTCTGCTTGACAGGGGCACAGGAAAATAAGTTTCTTGGGTGGAAAAGGCCAGGAAATTTCTTTGTCTAGGCTTATTAAGGCCCTTGGGCCAATAGCCTTGTACCTGCCTATGAACCTATGAACCTAAAGCAACTTTCAATGTATTTTTCTGTATTTAATCATTCATTCATTCTCCTACACCCTTTTTATGATATTTAGAATTGCTATTGGGATAGGCAGAGATTTCCTGAGAAGCTGTTGGAGTAAGCCATATAAACAGTTTGGATTCATAGATATTCCAAGGCCAATGAATCTTATGACCAGTGACATCTCACCAGTGCCCTCCCTCTGGCAGTATCTCCTTTCTCCATGAGGGCCATGCCAGTAAAACCCAGAGTAAACTAGTGATGTTTAAAGTAAGATAGTGAACTGCGCTGCTTAGGGAAAGGTTATTCAAAAGGTTTTGGAAGTGCTGCCTTAAAAGCATGCCTGTCCACTCTGAAGTATTTATCTGTTGGAGATTTAGGTCTCTGGTTCTAGTATTGGTGGAGATATAGGACATGAAGAGAAACAGATGGTTCAGGACAGCTGGGTCTCTAATGGTGCAGCAAGCAAGACAGATCTTCCCTCATCAAATGTCTGTAAGACACTGAATAAAGGGAAAGAGCTTCCAGCATATCTTCATAGCTCAGGGATTTTAGGCCTGTGATTTTTTTTTTTAGTTAAAAAACTTTGGGGTCTTGCTAATTGTTTTATATGATTAACGAGTTACACCCATATAGGGCATTACACTCAGTCATTGTCCTGATCATTGCTGGGTATAAGGGAATGATAACTTCATTAGAACCAGGATGATATTCCTATGGCAATTAGGTAAGCTAAATAAAAGGATTTCATGATGATAACACGTACATAATGCTCAAAAGAGAGGGAGCTATCAGCCCAAGTACCTAGGTCCCTGAGAAAATTTTAATTTTGTACTGGTGTGTTGGCTATACAGTATAATTAGGGTGGGCTTGTTTACCAAAACTGATACAACATTTTTTTCACATTTAATTTGAGTTCATTTTAGTACAGCAAAAGTTGACTATGGTGAGATAATTAAGGAGAGTTTGGGTGTCACAGATTGACTTAACAACAACTTCCAGCTTGCAGGCATTTATAATTCATACAGGTACAAACTCAACATAAGCCACAGTGTACCTTTCTATCTTCCTTTACATCTCGACTTAGAGAAATCCATCATATACCTATTCAAAAACAACACCTCCCAAGCCAGGTATCATAAGGAGAAGATTTTTTTTAGTATTGTGGAAATTAGTAATACACCCCGTCCCAAAAACACAGCCCTGTTACTACAATGTGCGATACTGTGAAGGGAGTTAAAATAGGTTTACTTCTAAGAGGCAAATCAGCTGTATGTTCCTATATCCAATTATATATTAAATTACCTCATCCCAAACACTGCAGCTGTAGACATGTCGCAGAAATATGTTCACAAGGCCCTTGAACACTGCATCTTCAGTAAACATCACTAGTAACATCCTATGAAGCCTCTACAGTATAAAACAGGGCAAACACTATTGTTGTCCTTCAACTAGGTAACCTAGTCTAGCCACAGTAGAGACAGAGTCACAGAGGACTGTAGCTGTGGAAGGTCACTTAATAGTGTAAGTAAGCCCCAAGCGACAGAGTCCTAACATCATACTCACACATAACATGTTCGGATGTAGGCCAATTCTTATGATGAAATAACTGCTGACAGTATATTAGCCCATTATTTTGCCATTCCACCAAGGTAGAAAAATGTTAATCAATACTAAATGCCTGTAACAAAGAAATAGGATCAAATAAAACAAAAAGGTTTTCACCATAAGAGCAAACACATTTCTAATACCTTTCAAAAGTCTCAGAAACATGGGAAAATTCTGACAAGTGTGTTTTAGTTCTCTGGGGGGATTTCTGTAAAAGGGTGGATTTCCCTCTTACACAAGCACCATCAGGCTTCCTACACAAGCACCATCAGGCTTCCTACACAAGCACCATCAGGCCCCATCTCATTACTGTCCTACTCTTAATTGTAACTGCCAAAGACTTTCAACTTGACTAATGTTTGGGGAGAACATAGGTAAGAAAGATATTCGGATAAATTGATAGTGCATGAGGATCAGCATATAGAAACTAAAATCTACCTTTGGTAGTCTGAATCCTGACACTAGAACTGAAAACAGTCTAACAGCATTGAGTCATCCAAGCAATCATCTTTCAGATTACCTTCCAAAATTGATGCACATAGTGGACAAGAGAGGAGAGAGAAAATGTGGCATTAAAACAGTTGGCAACAACCCTTGTTAAGGGGACATACTGAACTGATTCCAGTAGTTTCATAGATTCATAGGTTCTTCCTAAGCTTGTTAGCAAGGAAAGTATTGAGTAACTCACTCACATCACAGAGCAATGGTGGGAACTAACAATGTCTCACATTAAGTAGACTTTCCACACATATCCCAGGTGAAAATTTCAGATGACCAATGCAGCCACCCAAACTAGTTTTAAAGGTTGCAAAGAGCGGATATATTGTGTTAGGAACCTGTCACACCACCTGGTGGTGTTGATGTGGTAGTATACGTTAAGTCTTTACAGTGGATTTTTTGCTTTACTGCAGGTTCAGTTTGGGTGAGGGGGTTAATAGACTGAAAGGCTTTTCATAGCATGGAATGATAAGCAAAGATCCCCCTCAGGAGTCTGTACAAGGCTAAGTGGAAAGGCAGGGCATTTAGTCTATCAATGAGGAACTCAAAGGCTTGAGATCTTTTCAAGAGAAAACCTTGAGATCTCTGAAGATGCGTATGGTCATCAGAGAGGAATATGTAAAGGCAGCCTTTATACTAAGTAATGGCCCTAATAATGGAGGAATAAAGTGGGACTATAACTTCTCTGAAACTTGAGAAAATACCAAAAATGCTAAGCTGAGTACGATAGAATGATTTTGTAACCATCATAAAGAGATGGTGGTGAAAGCATATTCTGTTATTAACAGATATACCCAAGTCCCTGAAGACTGTGTCAGATTTAAGTGAAATGTTACCTATGTGGCAAGCAGTAGTGATGTCAGGTTAACCAAAAGAAACTATGCTGCATTTCTTGGCATTGATAGTAGGAATATGATTTACACAACAAACATTTGTTTGGTCAAGTCCTTGGTATAGGATCTGAGTACCAGAACCTGACTTGATCACCACCCTAAATTTGCAGTCATCAGCAAACTTGGTTTTACATAGTCCATTGATATTAGCTTTCATGCCAGAGAAGAATATACTATTCAAGAGGGAGCCTACGACAGAGTACCATGGTTTATAGCTGGTGATGCTGTTCTGTTTAGAGCAAACGTTCCTGACCTTAGCAATCTTGGCTGTGTCAGATAGCTATTTAATTATCCACCAAGCAATATATAGATTAATGTTGAGTTGGAACAGTTTGTGAATAATCCCAGCAGGAAGGTGAAAGTATCAAAAGCCTTAGCAAGGTCCAGGTAAGCAACTTGGAATGTATGCCCTTATCTGTGGTCTTAATAACCCTTTCAATGAACTCACCCAGGATAAGCAGGCATGACTTGCTTTTTACAAAGACAGACTGGTGTGTATCCACGATATAACATCACCTTATATCACTGTTTATTTATCCAGCTATAATACATTACACTGAGCTGCAAATAATACTAGTAAAACAAGTAGACCTGTAATTTCCATTGTCACAGAAGGACAATCTTTATGTAAAACCAACACAACTGTTCTCTACACTTTTTGCAAAATACCCAGGAAAACTACTCAATTTGAAGACTTGATGGAGAGGTTTTGCTAGCCTTAGCATTTCTCAACAGACATTCTGAGATATAGTCAGAACCCATGAAAGAGGTATTTTTAATTTTGGAAAGTGCCAAAAGGACTTGGTCTAAAGTGATTTCATGAAAGGAAGGGTTGGGTTGAATGGGGGGACATATGGGAGGATGAGAGGATGAAGATGGAAGAGGATTTATCCACAAGAATATCAGCAGTGAAGGTGGTACACTCAGAGATGAGTTCATTACAGAATTTTTGATTAGTTCTAAACTTCATAATATAGCTGAAAAAGATCTTATGGTTGCCTTTTGAGTTAGATGCAACCCTAAATTCAAAGGTGGCTTTGTATTTTCTAAAGGTAAGCTTGAGGGACTTACTAATTCTAAATACCTTTTATAACGATAAAGATGGGATTGATGTGTTAGTTTCTCCTTATGGGTTTAGTTTTAATCTTGCTATTTTGTTTACATCAGACTGACAGAGATACCTCAGTATATCTATCAAAGAAGGATAAAGACACAGTGAACTAGACAAGAACCTCAGATATGAGGTTTTCTGGACAGCTATACCATTTTTGATTATCAGTCAGAACAGTATACAGTAATAGGTTCTGAAGTAATCCCTGAACATGAAATAATTATGGGGTCACAACACAGGTTTTCATGCAGAAGGTCGCAGTGAGACAGTCAAATCTGAAAAGAAAGAGGATCACAAGTATTGTAGCTAATTTCAGGGAAACATTTTTGAGTGACACAGTAGACAGGCCACCACTACTGGTGGAGTTGTCAAGGCAAAGGGTGAAATGGAAGTAGACTGACAGATCTTTCTTCTGTATCACACATGCATGCACTCACACCTTTGGGCAATATAGACTCAACAGTCCACTACCTGGGAGTAAACTATATATTCCTACTGCAAGAGTCACCCCTGGATTCAATAAACTCTGTGTAGGAATAGTGCTATTCCTGCACGGAGTAGTTCATGTCCATGTAGCCACAGCAGCTCGTCTTGCATATTCATGAAGGCACTCTGCTGTTAAGGCTAAACAGACATGAACCATGAACAAGTGCAGGGGGCATGTTTAAATAGTGCATGGACTATGAACACTCCGCCTACACTCAGAAAGTGCCATATGACACTTTCTAAAACAAATGCGGCATAATCTTAGAAAATTTCTCAAATATTATGCCAGTATTTCAGTGTCCGCGGACACTGAAATGAAATAAATGATATTTCAGTGTCCGCGGACACTGAAATACATAGGGGAGCAGGAAAACAATGCAGGGGGTTTGTGACAGGTTCTGTGACACACACCCTGCACTGTAAAAGTCCCATATGACACCTTGCAATCTGCTAAAGCAGGAAATGTAGACAAAGGCACAAATAATGGGGTGACAAAGCCTTAAAAATAGGGACACTACATAAATATTGCCCTCACAAACTTAGAAACTTAATAGAAAACAGGTCATGCATTAGCATGAATTTCCAAAGGATAGAAGTCTGAAAGTCAAATGTATGCCATTATTTCCTGGCAGCGGCCCATGTGGACAAAGGCACAAATAATGGGTGGACAAAGCCCTAAAAATAGGGACACTGCATAAATATTGCCCTTACAAACTTCGAAAGTTGATAGAAAACAGGATATAAATTAGCATGAATTTCCGAAGGATAGAAATATGAAAGTCAAATACATGCTATTATTTCCTGACTGCAGTCCTCAATGACTTGTCAGAAAACCACAGTACTCATTATATAATAATAATATAATAATAATAATATAATAAATCCTTTTTTTACATGCTAAGGAATGTTTAAGCATAGCTAAGTGGGTGTGCACGTTATGGCCCTCTTCTTAGCATTGCTTAAACATATCAGAGGAGATAAATAATAATATACAGCTGAAATTCCTACACCAAAATAGTATAGTGGTTAGAGTTCCGGCTTTATATGCATACGTTCACGGCTTGAAAACCAAAACTGGCAAGTTATTTTGATATGGGAAAGCAGTGTTAAAATATTTTTTTTAAACTTAAATTATGTAGTAACTGTTTTTTGTCAAGCAGGAAAGTATAGCTAGTGTAAAATGGAAGTGTGAGTGCACATAACATGTGAAATCACCCATGTATACACAAGTGTCTGATACAGTATAGTCACACCCCTTGCTAATGTAATGAAAGCACATAGAGAGATGTCATGTAAAGTAAATCATACACACTTACTAAATGAAGTCATTATTCTAATAGTATTTTTTTAAATGAAAAGTGAGCAATGGTCAGCAATGCTCAGCTATGCTTACCAGGTTTAAGCATCACTTAAACATGATTGCTAAGCAGCAGGTAGCTCAGCTAAGCGAATTTGCACACTGTTAAGCAGTGCTCAGCAATTACCCCTTTAAGCACTGGTCAGCTCAGCTTAGTGGATTTGCACACTGCTTAGCAGAGCTTAACATGTTCAAATGGTCCAATGACGGCAAAGGGCAGGAATATCATCTTATTTAAACAGTGCAGGTGGGAATACAGCCATAACCTGTTTAGCTTGATCTCTGCAGGAACATGTCTGGTGTTGGAGAGGGAGTGCACTTTCAGATGCAGCACTGGAACATTCAGGAGTCCAGGGTCATGGCTGGACTCCTTGTAGAAAACCATGAGGAGAGACTGCTACAGGGCCAGTACCAGGGCTCACAATAAAAAGCAGTGGCCTGGGACCATCTCACACGTCATCTCACCAGTGCTACTGGCATCCCCCGACTGGTGAGCAGGTGCAGCACCACTATGCTGACCTACAGTGGAGGAAGAGGGCACTCTTGGCTCAGTGGATCCAAGATGCATGGGCATGGAATGCTCCAGTAGTGAGTAAATATCACTATCAAGTAGTTTGTAGCAAATACTAACCTGAGAATGTGATAGACAGGCATGCATAATGTTTGTTTTTCTCCCCTACAGCTGCAGCAGAGAGGGCTATAAACATAGAAGCACATGCTGACAGCCTGCTGAGGCTGCGCCAATAGGCTTGTGACTACAAATCTATTTTGTAGTATATTGTTCAAATAGCTAAGAAGATGTACATTGCTTACTGCTAGTAGGTATACTGTTACTGTGTGTAGTGAATAAATAAAAACATCTGACCGATTAATATTGATGTGCAGTAAAGATGCTTACAAAAAAACTGTTGTGTTTATTCTGGTATGTTGTTGTAGACATATAGAATGTATACAGGTCCTTCACAGCAAATGTGCCTGTGACCGCATACATTAACTCAGGTAGTGCTGTGAACCAACTGTAAGAAAAACTGTAGATGGTAGAGCTGTAAAACAAGGTATAACTGAAATGTGAAATATATACTGCACTAACCTCTGAACCCTGAATAGTAATGTGTAAGGTATCAAAGTGTGTTCCATGCACCATTGCCATGTGTTAATCTTTGCTTTTCAGACTGTAGTAATCCAAAGGATTAATGCACAGTGCAATAACTATCTGTCATGCATGCATCATAGGATTACAAGTTCAGACTGTCTAACCAAGAGACTATTAGGCAGAAACCAGTGAAACAAGAAACAGTAGTTCCCCAATAGCTCAGTGTGATAAGGAATAGTTTAGTTGTTAATTTTGCACACCCAGACATGGTTCGAATCCAGGAGATGGTACTAAGATGTGTGCATATCTGCATACATGTAATCAGGAATAAATGTAAAGACAGTCAGGTAGTGTTAACAGATATTTTCTCCACAGGTTGTACAGATAAGGAAATGTTGGTAGTAGTTGTATGAAGGGTATACTAATAAACTGTGTACAACTGTTCAACTGTCTCACCACATGCCTGCAAATGACAGCAGGATAGGTACATAAAACATGCACTCTTCCCGATACATGTTTCTCAAGTGTCATGCTGTCATGGCTAGTGGTCACTGCTGCCAATAACCCTGGACACAGGAAACCAGTTGAAGTATGCCAGTAGTGCACTCACATAGCAGCACTTCAGGGTACCCCCTCCTGTTCCAGATATTTATCCCTGACATGTATGAGTCCCCTCTAGGCATGTACCCAGAGTTGTCACAGTTTGCCCCAATAGGTATGTTTGTGCTACAGAAGCTATGGGTCATAGGCAGATGTAATGTGAGGGCAGACCAACAGAGTATTGAGCAGTACTGTTGTGGAAAATAGAAGCATAAACAATTGCTAATGGAAGTTTTGTCTTTTCCCCCACCCCTCATCTGGATCAATACTAAAATTCATATACTATGTGTGTGTTTTACTCCATATCTAATGTTGGGACTTGTGTTCTGTTATTGTTCATATATTTGATTGATTGCATGTTAACATACCTTGTTGAAATACCATTGTTGGTGGCCTGTTTCCATCAATGTTACTGACATGCTGTTACGATCCACACTGTTGTTCCATTAATGCATGTGTTTGTTTTATTATGCAACTGTTTCAAATCTGTTTTATGGGGATAACTGGAACACCCATGCATGCTGTTATAACTAATCTAGAAATGTATTGTTCATGACTAACCAACATATTATTTAAAACCTCAACACCATAGCATGTTTGGAAAGGCAGATACCAGTGGATCCACCTGTCCCGACTCATCTGGCCATGGCACCAGGCCCCAGCATGTGTGGGACCCAACCTGGGCCTTCCTTGTCCAATGGCCCTGCACCAACTTCAGGTGGAACCACCTCAGGGGACAGGGCCTGCCCCCCCAGGAGCGGGCATGGACAGGAGCCTATCACCTGCAGTCAGGTCCATGGTTTGGTGTGCAGTGCCAACCAAGCAGAGTTGGGTGGGCAGCTGCACCAGATTGAGGGCTGCCTAGTGCACCTCAAGGGGCAGGCCACCAATCCTGTCCAGCCTCCAGCACAGCCACCTTTGGGGCCATGAAGGAGCAGTGGTGACTGCACATGGGTGGGGACCTCAGTCCCACTGTATCCATTTGGGGACTCATGGGCTTCGGATTCCCAACCACCCCTCCTTCAAAGGTGTTTACCCTCCCATGTGTCATATACCACCCCTGTCTGCTGTCTTGTCTGTCTGCAAATGCAAACCCAACCTACCTCCCCAAACATGCCTACAGCTCTTCCCCAACATCCCACTCTCACCTTAAAAAAAAGGGCAACTGCCCTGCAAAAAAACATTGCCCCATACATAGCTTTACATTTTGCCCCATGTACACTGAAACTAATCAATCAACCCACAGATTACTCTGCAAATATCTGTCACCAACACCCCTCCCTGTAGGGTGTGAAGCTGTAAATTCCAAATTCTATACATGTAATTCACAGCTGTTGCTGCCGAAGAAATGTAGAGCTATGGTCCTTTCCTACACCCATCCTGCACATCCCTATCTGCTTTTCATAATGTTTTGCCCTCTGCTTGCCCCCATTTCACCACTTTCCTTTCACCCCTTTTCTTTTCTTTAAAGAAAATTAGCACTGGTGTAAGCTGGAGTAAGCTGTGCTAAGTAAAGCTAAGAGGGTTTAACCATCTCTTAGCAATGCTTAGTTCTGCGCAAAACCACAAAATCCTGTTTACAACTGCTTAAAGGTGCCTTAATCACTCTGTCTCCATCAGTCCTTGTTCTTCTCGGCAACAAAGTAATCAGCCCCTCCAAGTGTCAAATTTGGGATGCTGTGCACTAGAATCACAGCAATGTACCACAACACCATCTAAGCTGTGGGAAGCTGCAATGCTTTTACAAACATATTCATTCTGGTCATTTAACATTAATAAAATATAGTAATCATCTCCTAGTCTGGAACTCAGGACCCTGTGCACAGCAATCACAGCAACATATCACTACACCATCCGAGCTGTAGAAAGTTGCAATGTTTTTACAAACATATCATGCACAACAGTCATTCAACATAAGGGGGAGTTGTGTGTGTGTGTGTGTGTGTGTGTGTGTGTGTGTGTGTGTGTGTGTGTGTGTGTGTGTGTGTGTTTGTGTGTATATAGACAGATAACCAGCCTCTTACTGCAACAAATCTGCAGAAACCCCGAGAAACGGTGGGGGATAAAGGATAAAAAATAGTGACATGTTTGAAATATGGCTGTCATACACATAGAAGTCTACTAGAGTGGCATGGTGTGCCTTAACATACAATTCCAGATTCCAGGTCTGAAACACAAATGAATGTCAAAAATTACTGATGTCAATGCTCACGTTATCCCAGTGATTTCTCAGAAACCCACAAATGTTGAGGCCAACAGACAAAACATATGAGCCATACATCAGGACAGTGTCTAGACATATGGACAGTGTAAAGGTATGACCGCAGTCATGTAACAGAATGGAAAAACCCATTACAGCCACCAACCATGTCACCCAGCACCTTCTAAACCACAGTAAGACAAATACAACACTAACCTATGTACAGATTTCCACAGAATGTCCAGGATGTGAGACAAAAGTTATGGCCACTGCTGCATACCACTTCCAGGAGTCTGCTAAGTCAATAGAATGATACCTTGAGTGCAGTCAATAAATAATGATATCACATACCTCTGACCTTCTTACTGCAAGACATCTGAACAAAGCATGACATACTCGGGGGACAGGGAGCTGGAAAGAGGGACATATCTCTCATAATGGTGTTACAAACTGAAACAGATGACAGTGTCATAGGCTTTGTTGTAACATAACATCCCTGAAAGATATGATGTCTGAAACACCAATGGATGTCAACAGTTACTGACTACAATCCTTACATTATCCTACTGCTTCCACAAAAACAGACATTGTCTGAGGAACAGACCAAACATAACAGGTAAACCCATGGGCAGTCTGTGGACATCAGCACAGTTGAGAGGTATGTCAGAGACATATCACTGTCAGATGTCAAGTCACACAGAAAATGCATGTCCAGATGAACCCTGTTAAACTAGCAACCCTCTATGTGTATAACAGCACTACTGACTTACAATCTGTATTCAATTCTTGAGCTTTATTCCCCATGTTGCTGGGCTGTCTCCACATATTCTCTCCTGAGAGGTATTCCCATTTGCTGTCTGTGAAGCTGTATTCCCCACACCTCCATAATGTCCTCCACACAGGCAAGGAAAAGGGGCAAGGTCCACATGAAGGCCATAATTATAGCACTGTGTTGCTATGGCATTGGCAAATGTAAAGAAAACACAGCTGCTCTGGATGCAAGTAGCAAGTGGGAGACACATATTGGTGAACAGGCCATCACCTGCTCATGAGAAGTACCTACAAAAGGCAAGCTGCTGCCTGTGCAACACAGGTCACAACCCATCTACACAAAGACAGACTGCGACTACACAAACATAACCAATTGCATTGTTGTGAGGGAACTCCTGAGCACTATAACAGGTATGTCAATCATTTAACCATGTAATGGAATGCAGAAGCAGGAGATGCAATGATGTCAAATGGGACATCAAACACTAGGCTGCAACAAGACCTCATGGACTCACATGTTGATGTCCAGCACCTATGGCCATTTCTTCTTGCCCTGCCTGCATTGACATGGAGCACATCTCTGCCCCCTCACTCACCCCAGCAAAGGTCAGCTCATGTTTGACTACAAATGGAGTCTCTGTTGTCCAATACTGAGTGTGTCACTGGTAGGCCAGCTACCTAGGATGTTGGAATTAGTCATATGTTACCTGTGAATTCTACTCTGATACATATGCTTGTCTTACAAATGTAATAGATGTCCATAGGTTATGTGCATACTATATGACAGGTGCAGATGTGTGTGTGTTGAACTGTATGTGATATACCGAGCTCATACCTGCCAACTGTCCAAAGTGTTGCAGACTGACCACATGTATGCCTCATATTTGTAGTCAATGCCTCAGACAGTTGTGTATTGTCTGGCACATCACTGGCAACCCATTAAAGACTGAAGTCTTAACAAATTAGCATATATTTCACAGTCAGATGTCATATCCTGCAGAGTACACCTGTGAATGTGACACCGTCTTTGCTGGCAAATAAGTGTGTTTTCGCTAGATTCATAAAGTGACACAAATTACCGGCCTTTGCCCACCACAGATGTGTGCCTTTGTGCAGATGTCTTGCTCTAACAGGAGCTAGGTGTCTTACCATGACACCCATGTCAATACAAGCATACCTTGTCCTGTAGGATACTAACATTTGTTCAGTCACTGACACCTGCTTTCTAGCTGTGGAGAGCACACCAACCTTGCCAGGTCACTCATACTATCATACATTTAGACCACAAATGGAGGCCTGCAAAGCCACAGGAGGTGGAGTAGTTGAACATTAGCATACACATACAAACCTTCAATCTGTCCAAACAGTATGTCGCATGGGTGACATGCTGAGTGCACTTAACAGCTGACAAAACACCAACTCAAATCATAGCTAGCTACAAGACTCCAACCATGACTATGGACACCCACCACACCTATGGGGACCTGCTGGAATC
Organism: Protopterus annectens; assembly: GCF_019279795.1. NCBI lineage: Eukaryota > Metazoa > Chordata > Ceratodontiformes > Protopteridae > Protopterus > Protopterus annectens. The sequence goes on from NC_056729.1 coordinate 991,358,844, forward strand.
TGTCAGGATTGAATTTTCTACCCTGCTCCTGGATGACTTCAAATACCCAACCATAGTCTGCCTGACCTTTGCCACCTGAACATGAATGCACATAAACTCCTCAGCTTTCTCAATGGCAATGCAATGGATCAGACAGTCAACACTCCTATGGTAGGTGGGAATCTCATGTACCTTGTCCTAACCGACATGAGTAGCCACTGTAGCACTCCTAAAGTGCCATCCCCCTTGGTAATATCTGACGACATAGCCATCACTCTTCAGGTCACCATCTTCCCTGCCCCCACCTCCCCTTTACAGTGTCAAACAGAATGAATTGTACACAAATTACTATAAATCTCCTCAGAGCAGGTAGAAGTAGCTATACAGCCAACGTCCCATTTGTTGGAATTAGCAGCAGTGTCCAGACCCACACCACAATACTATGTGGGCACCCACATAGCTGTATGGACTCAGCAGTACCTGACAGAACAGCATCATCTCCCTCAAGGTAGGGTAAACACCTATTGTAGGCAGCAGCAATACACAAATACCATAATAGGTGGAAACAATTGCTGGATGGGCCAAGAAGGAACAGATGCCTCATTGGAAGCAATGTCACCTTTGTCTGTACAAGTAAATAAGGGCACAGGTGATGTACCCTAAGGCTGTCTTTGAGTGCAAATCGGACAAATCCACCAAGGCAAATCACTAGGCCATCCACACATGTGTCTGCAATTTCAGAGGCAACACACAGATCTGCTATGTAGTGGTGGTCAATAACACCACATGCACATATGGCATAGATATAGGCAACCTGCTGCAGACAGGTGAAGTCTAAACACCACCTCCTATCCCGCCAGTGGTACACATGTGTATGTGCAGTACCTGCCTCCTTCCCCTCATCATCAGAAAGCAGGTCTGTAATGCCCTCTCTAAGGAAACACACAGAGATATCCATAGTCATGACAACATCCCTAGATGCATCCCACATGAACACAGGCACGGGAGCTCAGATCCATTCCGCACTGTAGTCAACCACAGCCTGACCACTGGTGGCATCCCATCTGCAAAGAGAACAGCCACTGTCATCCCTATACACAAAGGTGGAGCAATCCACCAACCCTGCCAATATGATGCATATCAGCCTAACTAGCCTGCTCTGCAAGGGCATGGGAGGCAATATCAAGGACATTATGAACAGGGACATTGGTAACATCAAAATACCTGGGCCCACACATAATGGTATTGTCAAAGGGAGCTCATGCCTGTGAAACCTGATTGACCTCTCTGCAGTGGTCAACAAACATAGGGATGAGAGGAAGATGGTGAACAATGCCTGCCTTCACCTAGCCCAATCATCTCACACTAATCCCCAGGTGGACAGGATACATAAGCCTACACAGCTAGGCACCAAGCTGTAGGTTAACAGATGGGTAGCTAACTGGACAATTGATAGTAGCCACTCAGTCAAAGTAGTAGAACCCACCTCTAATAGTAGATTCATCCACAACAGTGTGCCCCAAGGATCGGTCTTTGGGCCTCTACTGTTTGAGATATATGTATCTGAGATACAAGACAATAGCAGTGGTCTGTGGCTGACCAGGTGTATGGATGCTTGCAAGCTGCCCACTGTCTTACATCCCCCTACTGATGTGGCCATCCCTCAAGAGGCAGTCACCCAATTAATGACCGGTACAAGAAGCATTACTACAAACAGAATGGCAGAAAAGCCATCACTCTCCCTGCTGTGGCAGATGTCATCCACACTAAGTATGACAATAATAATGTACTGAGCATGCAATCAGGTGTGAGGCGACTTGTCCACTGAGGTTGGTAGCAACCTGACAGCTTCCCACCATGTGGGCACCATTGTACAGAAAGCCATCTACATGGCCCACCTCACAAATATGGGTATGTCATAGGTAGGCCATAGGTAGTTGTAAAGTGAGGGCAGATCTCTAGAGTATTGAGCAGTACTGTGGTACAAATAGAGGCCTATGCAGCTGTTAATGGACTTTTCTTCTCTCCCCCCACCTCTCAGCTGCGTCACTAATTATTATTCATATACTATGGTTTGTTGGTGCATGTGTTACATTATCGTTCATAGAATTAATTGGTTGCATGTTAACATATCTTATTCAAATACCATAGTTGGAGGCCTGTTGCCATCATTGTTACTGACATGCTGTTACAATGCTTACTGTTGTTCCAGATATGGATGTGTTCTGTTTGATATGCAACTGTTTCACATCTGTTGTTTTAGGTTAATTGAACACCCATGCATGCCTTTAAATCTAATAATGAAATGTTTTGGTCATGACTAAGCAATATATCTTGGAAAACCTCAATACCATAGCACATTGGGAAGACCAGTCCCAGCGGATCCACCTGTCCCACCCCATCTGGCCATGGCACCAAGCCCCAGCATGTCTGGGACACAACATGGAGCTTCATCTCCTGCAGGGCCTGCACCACCGGGGGGTGATCACAGAGATGAGCCCATCATCTGCCGTCAGTCCCGAAATATGGTGCACAGTGTCATCTGCTCTGAGTTGGGTGGCCAGCTGCACCAGATGGAGGGTTGCCTGGCTTGCCTTGAGTAGCAGGCTGCCCCTCCTGTCCAGCCCCCAGCACAGTCTGTTGGGGCTGTGAAGGTGCAGTCATGACTGCCTGATGGTGGGGATGTCAGTCCCACCGTATCCATATGGGGACTCAGGGGCCTCTGATTCCCAACACCCTCCCCGTCCAAGGTGCTTACCCCTCACATGTGTCATACACTGCCCCTGTCTGCTGTCCTGTCTGTCTTGTCTGTCTCCCTACCCAAGCTCCCTCCACAGATGTATCTACAATCTTTCCCCAACATCCTACTCTCACCTTAACAAAGGAAAAAAGGCATCTGTCCCCAAAACAATCATCACCCCATGCATAGCCATCCATTTCACACAGGTGTCCACTGGACACATATAATCTGGTCCATTTGGCTTGACAAAACATTTCTGTTGTCCTCACTCATCTCTCTGGGATTTGAGTGTCCAAATTCACCTCCAAATTCTGTAAAAATGCACAGATATTGCTGTATTAACAAATCCAAAAACAAACGAAACAGAGTCCAAACTGGCTGTAATGTTTTATTATAAAATGTAAGCACTTTCAGGTTTAAAAAACCTTCATCAGACAAACTTCACATAACCATGATAGTCTTTAAATATTAAACATTTCTAAAAGCAACCAATTACTTCCTATACTTGACCCGCCTTTTCTTTAAGGCTGGTTTTAAAGGTACAGAACTATTTAACCCAGGTGGGTTGTCAGCAGCCAACTGAATGATCCATCTTAACTCTGTATACTGTGTATCATTGACAATGCCCCCCCCCCTTTATTTTTTCAAGCGTGCAACATGCAGAACCATAAAAACAAAAGTATGATCTGGAAAGCTAGTAACATACGGGTACAATGCGTTATGTTTATCCTTCTGTCTAATAGATGACAAGTGGTGCACTATTGTTGTTTTTAACTTACAATTAGTTTTTCCAACATAAAAACTCGGACATGACTTACAGCATGCCAAGTAAACCACATTCTCTGTATGGCAATCTGCATAAAACTCAAATGTGTATTTTTTTTATTTGTAACAGGATGTATAAAATAATTTAATCCATTCACATTTGAACATGCTTTGCAATGCCTACAGGGAAAAAAATGGGTTCTCGTGTACAAACCCTCTTCTTATTTTTCAAGCCAGGTTCTATTCATAACGTCTTTTATATTACTATTTTGCTTGAAGGTAAATCTATGTTTCTCATCTAGAATATCCTTAAAGTTACTGTCACTTCTTAGTATCTTCCAGTTTTGCTTAATAATGTCACATATCCCATACACATTGTTACTATAACATAGGATTGCCTTGGTTTTTTTATCATATTTATTAGATGGCTTCAACTTATCTCCCTGCTGTTCTTTATTATCAGAAAACCATGGTCTAGCCCTGTCTTCCCTGTTAGATATTATACTGTTCTAAGTTTTTTCTAAATTTTCCTTTGAATACCCCTTTTCCTTGAGATGTTCATTCAACACATCTATTTCTTTGTAAAACTCATTATTGTCTGTGCACAGCCGAGAAACTCTATATCCTTGCCCTTGCATAATATTATTAAAAGTATGCCTGGGATGCATGCTATGTGCATTCAAATAATGATTTCTCCAGCATTGTTTCCTATGCAAGGTGGTGTTTATCTTACCAGTTTCATTTTTATTTAATGTGACATCTAAAAAGGCAATGGTTTCATTGCTGTGCTCTACTGAGAACCTTCGAAAATATTTAGTTTTTTCCAGGTAATCAACAAAGTTTAACAGTTCATCACTGCCCTGTGCCCACAACAAAAAAAGATATCATCAACAAATCTGGCATAAAAAAAATATAGAAGTCTTCCATAGATGTTCACATTTACAATATTTTTATCTTCCTAGAAGGCTAACACCTAAATTAGCATATGAGTCGGCACAGGTTGTGCCCATGGCAACACCCTGTACCTGCCTGTAATGTATTCCATTACAAAAGAAAGATGTTATTTTCTAACACCAATGCTAGAGCTTCCAAGATTAAAGTATTGGTATTCCCATCATATATATTAACTGTATGCAGTACCTCTTTCACTGGCTTTAACCCAAATTCATTTGTGATGACCGTGAACAGACTGTTGACGTCCATGGTTACCATCAACGCATTCTTCATATCTAAAGTTTGGCAAGCATCATATAATTTTGATAAGAATTGTGCAGTGTCTTTCAAAATCCTAGGAAAATAAGCAAGCAGATTTTTCAATTTTGCTTCTACCCACATAGATAAATGTTCAGTAACCCATCCCCTCCCTGAAACTATTGGTCTCATCGGTGGGGGTAGTGTGTTTTTATGCATTTTTGGTAGTGCTTTAAAAATAGGAATTACTGGATGTTCAATGCTTAAAAATACATACAAATAATCATCTAACACTCTATTTATTCTTAACATCCTTAGCTTCTTACCAACATTACTTATATATTGCTTAACCATCAAAGGTGAGACATTTCTATAAGTACTGATATCACTAGTTAGGGCATCCAAGGATTGTTTGTATGCTATAGTATCCATAACTGCAACAGCCCCACCTTTATCAGCTGGTTTGATAACCAGTCTATCATCACTAATTAGATCTAGCAGTGCTTGCCTTTCCAACTAAGTTAAGTTATTAAACCTGCATGTTGCATTGTCAAGATAGAGACTTATTTCATAGGTTCATTGGTTCATAGGTAGTTACTAGGCTACCTGCCCGAAGGGATTAATAAGCCTAGCTGGAATGTGCTGGCTTTCGCCGCCCCCTTAGATTAGTTCCCTGTGCCTCTGTCCAGCAGAGCCACTGAAGTGATCCCAGGAGTAAACGTTCTGTTTCCCATCCACTCATCAAGGTTTCTCTTGAAGAGTGTTAATGAGGAGCTCTGCCTAATGTAGATTGGAATCTTGTTCCAAACCATGAGAAGTCCCGGGGACAGGAATCTATCCCTCCAGCATGTCCTATTTATTGTTGTGGTGAGGTTTAGATGCTTAGAGTGTGTTGCTCGAGGGGATACAGTTTTCTTTAGGTGGAGCATGTCCATCAATTCTGGGAAGGACATGGCCTTGTATGTCAGGCAGAGATCACCTCTGAGTAGGCGGTATGCAACCGAGTACAGCTGGAGTTTCTTCACTCGAGCTGCATAGGGCATCTGTTTGAGGCCAGTGATCCTCTTGGTGAGGTACTTCTGTGGTCTTTCCAGCTTTTGCAAGTGTCTTGTAAGGTACATCCCAAATGGGGTGTTGTAGTCTATGATGGATCTGATGAGTGATGAGTAGAGTGGCACAATAACCTCTTTTGATCTGGATGCGAACCCTTTTGTGATTAGGTGGGCCACATAGAAGGATTTTCAAACCACTTTGACAATGTGATTATCAAAGGAGAGATGACTATCTACTTGGGTCCCCAGATCCCTTATTACGTTTTCCATATTTAGGGGACTACCACCTATGTGGTAGTTTGTGGGTACTTTGTTTTTTCCAAAGGGGATGACTATGCACTTTTTGGCATTTAGCTTGAGGCCATGATTTTGACACCAGGTATCCATCTCAGTGAGACCCTCTTGGAGGATGTCTGTGTCAGCCGGAGAGTCAATTATAGCCCCTAGTTTGCAGTAGTCTGCAAACTTGGTCAGCCATAGTCCTCTTGTGCTTGCCTGTACCTCTGAGATGTATATGCCAAACAGGAGTGGTCCAAGGACTGAGCCCTGGGGGAACACCACTTGTAACCAGTTTAGAGTCCGACCCAGCTCCCACAACTCTCACCATGTGGGTTCTGTCCATGAGCCAGTTGGCAACCCATCTTGTGATGTAGGGGTTTATGTTCAGGCTGGTGAGCTTGTCTATAATACCAGAATGGGGAATGGTGTCGAAAACCTTTGCGAGGTCTAGGTAGGCTGTGTGTACCACCTTTTCCTCATCTATAGCCTTGGTAACTGTCTCAAAGAAGTCCACCAGGTTTAGGAGGCATGATCTGCCCTTAACAAAGCTGAACTGGGTAGGGTCCAGTGTTTGGAGGTTCCCAATATCTCTGTTAATGAGTTCCATGATGATGTGCTCCATAGCTTTGCAGACCAAGCTAGTCAGGCATATAGGGTGATAGTTCTCAGGGTCTGTTGTGGCTCCACCTTTGTGGAGTGGAATAACCGTTGCTGTGTGCCACAGGTGAGGGGTTAGTTCATCTTTGAGCTCATGTAGGTTGCAGTCTGGGGCACTGCCTGGTCCCATTGATGCTGTGTATTTGGCTTTGGAGAGGACTGTTTAAACCTGAGTGTCTGTGATTTCAGGGGCTCTACATTCTTCTGGTATGGTTATGGGCCCTTTTGGGGGAGAGAGGGGGGTGAAGTTTGCACTGAACCTGTCTGCCAGGATGTTGGCGATATCAGTCTGTTCAGTGTATTTTGTGCCATTCTGCACTAACTCTGAGCAGATCTGAGCATTGCCACTTAGATTCTTGACATAGCTAAAAAATGCCTTGTGGTTATCTTTGGAGTCCTTGGCAATTTTTCTTTTGAAGTTCACCTTGGATGATTTTATGAGGGATCGTAGTTTCTTGCTGATACCGATCAGGGATGTCTTCCCTTCTTGGGATTTTACTCTTTTCTGTACTAGTTTCCTTCTTCTATTGTATAGCTTGTTTATGGCAGAGGTCCACCAGACTGGTTTCCTATTCTTGGAGGAGTGAGTCTTGGTTTTGCTTGGGATAGCACGATCCATGCATTCTTGTAGGAAGTATGAACTGCGGGGTGCATAACTGGTACAAAAGTACTCGGATGTTTCATAACATTAGCATAATGACTGTTTCCCCCGTCTGCAACCCAGGACCCTGTACACTATAGTCAGAGCAATGTATCACTACACCATTTGAGCTGTAGGATTTTCTGATGCTTTTTCAAACATATCATGCAATAGAGTCATTCAACAGTAGGGAAAAAGCTCTGTGGAATCACTCAGGTTTTGTGTATGTATGTATATATATATATATATATATATATATATATATATATATATATATATATATATATATATACACACACACACACACACACACACACACACACACACTCACACACACACACACACACACACACACACACACACACACACACACACACACACACACACACACACACACATACATATACAGATATGCATGTATGGATATATATATATATATATATATATATATATATATATATATATATATATATATATATATATATATATATAGAAATATATATATAAACATACACACATGCTCATAACATGTAGTGCACTCATATCTCAGAACCATACCTCTCAACCTGTTAGTGCAAGAAATCTGGGCAAAGGCTGTAAAAATGGGGAGACAATGGGCCACAACTAGGGATGTATTTCAAATATTGCTCTTAGAGATATAAAAAGTTGCTTGAGTAACAGGCTTTGTTTCAGCATACATGTTCTGATGGATGCAAGGTCTGGAACTGAAATTATGTCATCATTTACTGACAGAAATCCTCAGATCATCACAGTGATTTACCAGAGAAATTAGAATAATTTGTGGAGCAGAGACAAAATATGATCAATAAACCTGGATATTCTGCAACAATCTGGACAGTTGAGTTGTATGCTCAGAACTCCCTAGTGTAATGAATCTGGACCAAGCCTGACAAAGTGGGGGGAGAAAGCCATAAAAATAGGAACATATCTGAAATACTTGAGTAGATAAGCTGAGACAGTTGCTACAGTAACACCATCTGTTCTAACATATATTGACTGAAATAGCACAACTCCAAAACTCAATTGCTTCTCATTAGTTAGTGCCTGAAATCCTCACATCATCCCACTGATTTGTCAGACATACACAACACTTATGGGGACCAGACCAAAGATATGAGCCAGACAACTGGACACCCTATGAATATCTGGATATAACATGACAATAGGGAAAGTACACTGAGCTGCTTAGCATGTCACCAAGCACTGTCCAAACTACAGTCAGACTGACACAACGCTACCCCATGTCAACTATGAAGAATTACACATGCATTTGTAAATATAACAGGCACTACAGGGATGTAACAGTAGTGAAAATTGGTCACCGGTGTGAGCCTGCATACCCACAACCAATTTCATCACAGTCACAGTGACATACTGGTAAGCCAAATGAACAGCAGAGTATAATGATTGTGTGAACATAAATATGTTTGAAACTCACACACTACCCCTACATATGCTGCCCCAAGTCACAGTGTAGTCTGACTCTTGCGGTGGTACGGAACATGTCTCAGTCTGCCCCTACAAACATATACAGCTGATAGACCACCAGAAACTGGAACAGCATGGACGGTCAGATAGAAGAGGAGCCATGACACTTAAATGTACCCCCTCCCTACACAGCACAACAAACATTTACACACTATACTGCTACACAATCCTGACAGTCTGTTAACAATGGCTGCACATACACAGACCCCCTCAATTGTATAGGTTCCCACAGAATATCCAGGCTCTGGCCTTATATATATTGCTACTTCCTCATAACATGTCTGGCATTCTGCTACATTACTAGGATGATATAAAGAAGGAAGGCACTAACTAATGACATACCTTACCTATCAAACTCTTACTGCATGACATCTAGACAAAACCTGACATAATTGGGGGACAGAGGCCCAAAAACAGGGACATAATTGAAATATTGCTGTTATAAACTGAGAAAGTTGCTGGTGTTACAGGGTTTGTTGTAACATATCTTAACTGAGGGATATGAAGTCAGAAACACAAATCTAAGTTAGCATTTACTGACTGCAATACCCAGGGTATGCTACTGATTTGCCAAGGACAACAACTGTCAGAGGAACAGACCAAACAAGAGTCAAACCTCTGACCATTCTGCAGATAGCTCTACATTTGAGAGTCATGTCAACCACATAACACAGTCAAACTGAGACCCACTCAAAATATCTATGTCCACACAAACCCTGTTAAACTAGCATGAATCCAATATATAACAGCAATACTCACATTTTGTCCCTAAGTCTGGGACCTTCTCCCCCATTTTGTTGGGCTGTCTCCACATGTTTTGTTGTAAGATGTATTTCCAACTACCCTCAGTGATGCTGTTGTTCACACACCTCCATGATGTCCCACTCACAGGCAAAGAAAAGGGGCAACGCCTACATGAAGTGCTCAATTATAGGAGTGTGTTGCCATGCCATTGGCTTATGGGAATTACAACACAGCTGTTCTGCATGCAATTAGCAAGTGGGGGACACCAACTGGTTCACAGGCCATCACCTGCTCATGAGCAATACCTACAAAAGGCAAGCAGCTGCCTATGCAAAACAGGTCTATGCCTCTGCATGTGTAGAGAGAGAGAGACAGAGAGAGAGAAAGACAGAGACAGTGACAGTGACAGAAACAGGAATTGGAATTCAAACCAACAATACTTGGGGAAAAAGGGTATGTCAAATAAGTAAGCATGTAATGGAATGAGGTAGGGGGTATGCAATAATGGGATATAAGATGTTAAACAAATATGTCTCAACAAGACTTGCTGTATTGATATAGTGCTGATCAGTACCTATGTCCATAGCATCTGGGTCTGTCTGCAGTGACATAGATCACAGCTCAGTCCCCTGAGTCAACCCAGGAAGGAATGGCTCACATATAACTACTACTGGAGTGCCTGTTGAACAATACTGACTGTGACACTGCTAGGCCAGCTACTGGGATGTTTTAGATGTCCATATGTTAATTGTGAATGCAATTATGATATACATGTTTGTCTCACAAATCTGAAAGACCTATACAGGGTACTTACATAGTAAACTATTGTCACAGACATGTATTTTGAACTCCATGTGATTTGCTGAGCTCATACCATTCAACTGTCCAGTGTTATGCACATTAACCATATGTGTGTCTCATAGTTGTAGTCATTTACTCATAGAGTTGTGTTATGTCTGGCAAATGATTGGTAAATCTGTGAAGACTGACATTAGATCATACTAGCGTACATATGAGTGTTGGACATCCTCCAGGGTATTTCTGTAAATGCAAAGGCTATTATGCTATCAAATTACTTAAGTGTGCTACAGCAATAATAAGAAAGTGTCACTAATTTTGGGCCATTGCCCTCATGTATATGTGGCATCCTTCAGATGTCCTGCTCTAACAGGTTGAGAGGTGTGACTGAGCAGCAAGAGTGTAAATACAGTTTGCCATACTGACATAAAACAGAAATGTATATCAGGTATTACCTGTGCACATGTATGTATGAGTAGGTGTACCTGGAAGCCTCATAACAGTAGACACGGGATGCAAAACATCAGGTGAATAAGCTGTACATGTTGTACACGTGTGTCATTTTAGTTTCTGTGCATCCATCAGACATAAATTTCTACAGCTACTGGTTGTTGCATTGCCCTGACACAGACATAGGTACTAGAATAAGCATGATTATCAGGTTGAACTTGGAGAGGTGTTCAACTGTGTTAGTTATTAATGCCTACTACAAACAGCTATATGACCACCTACATAGCTGTATGGACTCAGCAATACCTGACTCGTAAAACCTGCCTCCACCAAGGTAGAGTAATCCCCTTTGCTGGACAGTAGCTATATGCAAGCCACATAACGGTCACTATATTGGTTGTACAGGGCCTAGTAGGAGCAGGCACCAACTTGAAAGCAAGTCAACCTTTGTCTGAATGAACATATAACATCACAGGTGAACTACTGTAAGGCTAACTATGAGTACAAATTGCAGACATCCACCAAGGCCAGTCAGAAGGCTGTCTTCACATATGTCTTCAATCTCAGAGGCAACAAGCCACCACACCCTGTAATGGTGGTCAGTCACACCACATATACACACACACCATAGCTATAGCTAAACCGCTGCAGACGGGTTAAGGGTAAACATCATCTCTCTGTCCCACCATCAGTATAGGTGGATATGCACAGCACCCGCACTTCTCCCCTCATCATCAGGGAGCAGGTGCATAATGCCTATTCAATGTCAACAAAAGTAAGTCTCCATGGGACCTGATAACATTCCTGTCTACATCCTACATGAACTCAGGCATATGCTCCCAGCTCCGTTAAAGACTGCACGCAAGTAAACAAAGCCCCAGGAACTATAGACCTATTAACCTGACTAGCCTTATCTGCAAGGCCATGGAGCAAATCATCATGGACCTTGTCAACAAATATATAGGTAATCTCCAAACACTTGACCCTACTCAGTCTGGATTTGTCAAAGGGAGATCATGCCTGTTAAACCTGATGGTCTTCTTTGAGACAGTCATCAGAGCCCTGGATGAGGGGAAAACTGTGCATACCACCTATGTGATCTTGGCCAAGGCTTTTAACACTATTCTCCACTCAGGCATTATTGACAAACTCACCCAGCTACATATCAACCCTTATATCCTTATGTGGGTCACTAACTGGCTCATTGATAGAACCCATACAGTAAAAATAGAAGAATCCACCTCCAACAGCAGACCTGTAACCAGTGGTGTTCCACAGGGATCAGTCCTGGGACCTCTACTGTTCTGAATCTATTTCTCTGAAGTACAAGCAAAAACTAAAGTTCTGTGGCTGACAAAGTTTGATGATGACTGCAAACTGGGAGTGGTCATAGAATTCCCATATGATGTCAACATCCTACAAGAGGGTCTTACATAAACAAATGATTTTTGCCAAAGTCACAGCCATAAACTCAATGCAAAAAATGTATTATCATCCCCTTCAGTAAGAGCAATGTTCTTGCTAACTACCACATCAATAGAAACAACCTAAGCACACACTCAGCTGTGAGAGACCTGGACATACAGGGAAACAGCAACCTTACCTTACCTCCACAGTGGTAAGAATAGCATTCTATATTGCTAATCTCATAAGTAAGAGCATTGCATCTGGAAAAAAAAGAAGTTATACCATCCCTGTACTCTTCCTTCATCAGGCCAATAATTGAGTACAATGCCCTTTTTGGTATATACCTTTCCAGGCACCTGCAGCAATTGAAGAGACCACAAAAGTTCCTCACAAGGAGAATTCAAGGTATTCAGCATCTGTCCTATGTGGATCAGCTGAAATCACTGTCAATTTACTCCATTTCATAAAGACTACTCAGAGGCATTCTCTGCTTTGCGTATAAGGTAATCTCTGAATCTGCTTTATTGGAAATGTTGCATATCCATAAGTCCAATGGCTCATGGATTACTCACTCTAAAGACCTTAACCTGGTATGTGACATTAATAGAACATGCTGGAGGGACAGTTTGTCTTCCAAAGGTTATTGCACCTGTGGAACAGACTCCCAACTCATGTCAAGCAGAGTACCTCTTTGGCCCTCTTCAAGCACAATCTGAACGATTGGATGGGTAGCTGTAAATTTACCCTGGGGGTCCACCTATGTCTCACTTGGACATGGGCAATAGGTGCTGATGTTGGAAAGAAGGGCAGCACTTGGCTAGGCTTGTAAGGGTCCTAGGGCCATTAGCCTAGTAACTTTCTATGAGCCTATGAGCCTATAACATTCCTGTCTACATCCTACATGAACTCAGGCATATGCTTCCAGCTCCGTTAAAGACTGCACGCAAGCAAGCAAAGCCTGAGCACCATTGACATCCCATCTGCAAGGTAGACAGCCACTGTCATCCCGCTACACAAAGGAGTGCAATGCAGGTTCATATCGTGCTGATAGATGACAGGGGTATGTTGTGGTTGTAAGTGGTGACTAATGATAGTCAGTGTTGATGTGCAGGTTCTGTAAATAACTATGAGCAATGTATTAGGACATGTGATGTGTTTCCCTGTTTCCGTCTTCCAGGTGACATGGAGTTGCAAAGACAACCAGCCTATACTGCAGCCAAAAATGCAGCCATCATGGATGCCATCATCTAGCACCATGGGGTGATGTTTGGCCGTGGCCAACACAATCTGTGGGAGCAGACTGCCCTGCAGGACAATCATGTCCACAGAGTTAGCAACTTGGGCCACCATGGATGCACATATGATCAGGTCAGGCATTGGGCAACTGACCTGATAAGTTGTGTCCAGCAAAGGGCTGCTGCCATGGCCAGCGACCATACCACTACAGGTGACGGTCCTGCCACACAGGCCCCCCTTATGGCAACAGAGGAGCTCCTTGCCAACCTTTGGGCAGCTGCCACACATCAGTGAAGCCAAGAAACACAAGTCATGGAGGTGGGTGATACCCAGGCAGCAGGTGAGGAGCATCCAGGTAAGGCCCCAGTGCACATCAATTGAATAATGTCTCAGTCATATTTGATTCTGTACAGTATCTAGATGCATATGTCAGGTCAAACTGCATTTGTGGGTAGGGGGGTTGCAATTCACAAAAGTGCACATCTATGGTGAAGGACAGCAAATTGTGTGCTATCAGAGCTTGTACTGTGCATGTGCAAAAAAGTAACATTCATCTTGTACCAATGCCACATTTGAGTCTGCTGACAATACCTCTCCCCCATATCTACATAGGTCTCTCTGGTCTGGATGTGGGGCAGCAGCCTGATGCCAGTTAGTATGGGATTGTCCTGTTGTGGCTCATCAGTACCCCAGGCATGTTAGGGTCATGAATGTTACCATGCACACAACTTTTACTCTCAGCCATATTGCAATGTGTGCATGTTCACTTGTGGTGGGGTTAACTGCATTGCATCACAGTGGTCATCACAGGGGCCTATTTTCAGGAGATGTAACATATCTGTAGCATACCTCACAACCTGTCATTGCAAGAAATCTGGACAAAGGCTGACAAAATGGGGGGACAAAGGCCCAAAACTAGGGACATATTTTAAAATTAGTCTTATACAGTGCATATAAAGGGTGTACACACCCCTGTTAAAATGCCAGGTATTTGTGATATACAAAAATAAGACCACTAAAAACATTTCCAAACTTTTCCAACCTTTAATGTGACCTATAGTCTGTGCAATTCAGTTGTAAAACAAACAGATCTGTTAGGGGAACAATTATGACAAATAAAAAATGTACAATAAGTTAGATGCATAAGTGTGCATGGGCTGAAGCTAATACTGTGTTGAAGCAGTTTTTGATATAGTTACAGCATTACATCTTCTTGGGTACACACCTGCCATCAATTACAGAGACTCTTTGATTAACACACAGCTGTCCTACTAGGAATTTCCTGACATTTACCCATTTGCCTACTACAGCAACAGCCATGATTCGCATAGAGCTTATAAAGCATCAAAGGGATGTCATTGTTGAAAGTTATCAGCCTGGAGAAGGGTACAAAAACATTTCCACAGCATTCCATAAACCATGGAACACATGGAACACAGTGACAACAGTCATCAGAAGGTGGTGAAAAAAATGGGGCATAAGTGACATTGCAAAGAAGTGGACAGCCCTCCAAATGTGTTGAAAGACAAGACCCAAACTGGTCAGGGAGGCTGCCAGAAGACCTACAGCAACACTAAAGGAGTTGCAGGAATCTGTGACAGGTACTGGTTGTGTAATACATGTGACAACAATCTCCCATATTCTCCACTTCTTGCCTATGGGGTAGGATTGGAAGATGGAAGACTTTTCTCACACAGAACAACATCCATGTCTGGCTAAAATCTCAAGAACAATACATCATGTCACCCAAAAGCATATGGGAAACTGTGTTATGGTGTAATGAGACCAAAACTGCACTGTTTTGCTGCAGTTCCAAAAGCCCAATAACAACACTGTGCATCACCAAAAGAACACCATCTCCACAGTGAAGCATTGTGATGGCAGTATCCTGCTTTGGGGTTGCTGTTCATAAGCTGGAAGTGGGCCTTTAGCCAATATTGATGGGATTATGAACATTCCCATATGCCAGTCCCTTTTTGCCGAACATCTTCAGGTGTCTGCTAGAAATCTGTAGATGAAGTGGAATGTCACCCTTCCACACAACAATGACCCAAACCATACATGCAAATCAGAAAAAGAATGGCTTCACCAGAACACAATTAATGTTTTGAAATGGCCCAGCCAGAGTCCATACCTAAATCCAATCAAAAATCTGTGGGGTGCCCTGAAGAGGGCTGTGCACAAGACATGCCCTCGCAATCTGACAGAGTTGGAGGGCTTCTGCAAGGGAGAGTATGCAAATATTGCTAAGTCAAGATGTGCCATGCTGATAGATACCTTCCCAAGAGGACTGACTGTTGTAATTAAATCAAAATGTACTTTAACAAAGTATTAGTTTAAGGGTGAGCACACTCATGCCATATTGTACGTATTTCATTTCCTATATGTTACCTCTAACCAATGCGTTTATTCTTCAATTGGATTGCACAGGTTATAGTTCACATTAAAGGTGGAAAACATTATGACATGATTTATGTGGCCTCATGTTATATATCAGAAAAACCTGACACGTTAACAAGTGTGTGTACACTTATTATATCCACTTTAAGCTTAGAAGGTTGTTAGAGTAACCAGTTTTGTTTTAACATACATTTACTGCAGGTTTTGAAGTGTGAAACTCAAATTATGTCATTAATTAGTGACTCCAGTCCTCAGCTCATCCCACAAATGTGTCAGACAAACACAGGATTTATGAGGAACAGACAAAAAAATATGAACCACACATCTAGACATTCAGCAAAACTCTATGCAGTTGAGAAGAAGGTTCTGTAGGAGTTGCCACTGTACCATACAGGTGAGCTGCAATAATGTGTACATGGCTGCAGTATGTGCTAGGTGAAGGCCTGTCACCTACTAACACTACTCACATATCCCAGAGGTGTATATTAGTAGTAGCATTAAGTGGAAAGGGCTGCACTGCATAATGTTGAGGGCCTGTCCAGAGTGTGTATGCTGTTGTCTGACTGTGTCGTGAATGTCACCAGTTGCCTATTGTGAGGTCTGTGTAATGCCTTTGTGCCACCTCATCTGTATATGTCTGTGTGTGTGTGTGTGTGTGTGTGTGTGTGTGTGTGTGTGTGTGTGTGTGTGTGTGTGTGTGTATCCGCGTATGTGTGTGTGTGTGTGTGTGTGTGTGTGCGTGTGTGCGTGTGTGTGTGTGTGTGTGTGTGTGTGTGTGTGTGTGTGTACCAGCAACCCTTATATTGCATATATTAATTTACATATGTTGTCTTCTCCTCACAAGTGGACATGGTCCCCCCTCTCAGAATCTGATGTCAATGTCTCTGCAGACTCTGACAATGAAGGTGGTCATAGTGGGGTACAGGGGGCTGAATGCCATCAGTTGGCATCCCACACAGTCATCCACAATGTCCCCGCCCAGTCACAGTGCCCACACATACCTCGTCCCCAGCAGCCACAGATAATGGACAGTTGGCAGGTGGTGGCATGAAACAGGCTAGTGTGGTGACTATGGCAAGTATGAGTGTAGCCACTAGCCATAGCCAGAGTGCAGGTGAGGTCTCACACAGGTGGATGGACAGGGATGCTCGAAGGAGGACTGCTGCCCATCAAGTCACTGTCATAAGTGCCACAGCAGGTTTCACCAGACGCATGTTTTGTGCTGTCATGGATGCACAGGCACATAGTGAATGCAACACCAGACAAATACTCAAGGTCTTGGATGCAACTCTTTCTGGCTTATGAGGTGACATATATGACCTTGTTGAGGCCACACATCAAAATACTGAGGTCATGAATAGACGGCGGGGTGAAACCTTGACAATCCTTGACCATGGCATGTCTGTGCTACAGTGTGTGGTGGGAGATGGGCTCGGCCACATGGCTGTAGGACAGCACTAACATCAGCTGAGTCTACAGGGGCGTGCACCTTCACACTCCCATAAGGGCAGTACCACCAGCACTAGTGAAGGGGGGTGCTGTCCACACAATAGCAGAGCAGGCCATGGACATGTGGTTCTGCTCTGTCCCATCAGGGACATGGATCCAGCAGACAGTAATCACCATTGGGAAGCAGTACTGCATCTGGCCTTGGGCCTGGTGGTGCCAGTGAGACCACTGGCAGGACCAATTCCCATGTTCATGGATGGAGACAGTGAACTGTACACCCTGCTGTGTACAGTCCACAGCTGTTCAACATTCCCCTGTGTAGGGCAGACACATGCTGTGACTGTGTGCATACACACACACAAAACACACACACACACACACACACACACACACACACACACACACACACACACACACACACACACACACACACACATCTGTATCACAGAGGCAGGGCATCTTCAGACACACACAGCACCTTTGCACAGCTCATTTATAGAATACCCCTCCAAACACACACACATGATGTCAACCATATGGCCCAGCCTAGGCCTCAGCCAAGCCCACACCACACCCTGTGCATAAGATGATACCTGTGCCACATCACTGTCATACATACCATCAATGCAGGGACATGCTAATATGGGTCTGATGCACAGGGTGAATATAGTATGTAACTATCTAATGCTATGTAAGGTGCTGTCTGCCTGCATTTGTTATGAGTACACATAAAAGTGTACATACCTTATTAGCTATGATGCATTATTGCTGTTAGTACTGCTGACTGAATGTAGTTTAACATGCTATATTCTGTTTGTGTGCCAGGTGTCTGTGTGTCTGCAGGCTGTGGCCCTGCAGACATTGCCAACATGAAGTATGGCAGAGTGGAAACATATTGACCATGTCAGAGCTGAGTTACAGCTGTATATGTACACATTTACCAGGTCTGTGTAACAGTTATTGCATGTGCCACAGAGCTTATAGGGCTAAAGGGTGTATACAGGTAAGTCTATGGTGGCTGATGACAGCAGTCCATGTAAAGTGGACAATGGTAAGTGTAGTGGGTGGAACACATCTCAGATTGGTAAAACCCACACCCCCAGAGGATACTGTGTCGACCAAACACAAAGAGACTACCGTTCCCGCACACAGAATCTCACACACACACACACACACACACACACACACACACACACACACACACACACATACACACACACACGCACACACACAGGATCACAGTTGCCAGTGTTAGGTTTGGAACCCCTACCCATCTAGTTAGTAGTACTCCAGTGTTATGCGGTTATCGCAAGTGGAACCGACCTAATAATGTGATGACTGCTCGAAGATACCTGTAAAGTGAATAACATCACATGCCCTTGTGAGGTATGGCAAATGGGGGTGTGCTGGGTGTGGAAGGACTCATTAGACTGTCACCTCCGAGTCTACACAATCACAAACACTGCTATACACACCAATGCACACACAATTGCCAGTACTGACATTAGCAGCGCTGCCTATCATGTTATTCATTCCATACTATTACATAGCTGTTGCATGTTACAGGGGGCTTATAGAGCTGAAGAGTGTTCACAAATACCTCTATTGTGGATGTGAACAGTGGCCTTTCTAAAGTGGACCTTGGGACATGTACTGGGAGTACCATGGCCTAAAATTGTAAACCATAGCCACCCAGTGAATATAGTTTTCACTTATACATACAAACAAACACACACATGCACACAAGATACTGTTCTTACACACACACACACACACACACACACACACACACACACACACACACACACACACACACACACACACACACACACACACACACACACACACACACACACACACACACACACACACACACACACACACACATACATTTGCCAGGACTGAGATTAAACCCCCTACCTATCTAGTTTTTGCTAATACAGTGTTATGCATTTATGCATTTATTGCATGCGCCACAAAGCTTACAAGGTGAAGAGAGTCCCAAGGTAATTCCAAAGTGAACAACATCACCAGGCCTTGTGAAGGATGGCAATGGGTGAATTACTGGGTGAGAAAAGACCCAAATTACTCGGACCTACTGTTATACACACTTACACACACAAATACACTCATACACACATTTGCCAGGAGTGAGATTAGCAGCCCTGC